>NC_040029.1:6389069-6392590 GCF_000972845.2 Larimichthys crocea | reverse complement strand
TTTTTTGGTTTAGGGTTTGGAGTTGGGTTAAGGTGACGGTCGCTTGCCTATCTCCACTCACACACCACGGCCTTCCTCTCCGATCTCAGCCTCCTCATGCTCTGCCCTCTTTTTTTCTGCATCCGATTCATCCCCTATCGCTCCACCACCCCACCAACGCTCTCTAGTTTCTTTCTTCTTCTTCGGCTGAGATTTTTCAGTCGCTATTTTCGTCACCTGATCTAGGTCATAGCGTTTTAGTTGTTAACACTCGATGTTCACATTTGCATTTCAACCTGCTAATGACATCTCAAATAATTTATTATTTTCTCACTGGTTTTTGCGAACTATAACATGGGCGTTTTCTGACTGGTCTAATTTGCTCCTTTGCCTTATAAGCAGGACCCCAGATTTTACCACAGAGTTAGGAGTCCTGGACTAATTTATCTGGCTCCCGGCTTTCAGTCAGTCAGTTTGATTGTGGTCATTTCATTAATACAAGTTCATTTATATAAAGCTGATGAAACTAGATTTGAGACTGGGCCTGTAAAAAGCAAACATATAAGAAAATCAGACTGCATTCCAATGTCAGCACTGCAAAAAAACACAACAAAAAAAGGGAATGCCCCTCTAGTGGTTATCTTCTATGGTCTTTGTACAGAATGATGGTGGATTTGTTCCTTTTTTTTTTAACCTAAAACATTTTTGTTTTGGCCAAATTATTTCATTATTATGACTAAAGACACTCAAATGCATGAACCCCCTTTCCAACCTCTGATTTTGGAACAAGATAATTATTTTACACTGCCAGCCAAATGTTTGGACACGCCTTGTCAATGAATGTTTTTTCTTTTTTGTATTACTTTTTGTAGATGAACACCAAACACAGAACTATGAAATAATCGATGTAAACAAAGCAAAATGTTGTTTATATTCTCTTTTCTATAGATTCTCTAAAATAGCTACAACACTGGTGGTATACTGCATGTGTGTTCCCAATGTGTGCAGTGGAGAGCAAAGAAAAGACATTGATTGAGAGATGTGTCCAAACCATTGACTGTAAAGACCATTTCAAAACTGTATCACTTTAAACCACCAAAAAAAGCTAGATTGATTAATTCTTTGTTGAATCGACAAGAAGGGGCAACAATTTAAAGGACAGTGTGTATTTTTCATTCTGAACACATAATATGGCTTTGATCGTTAAAGTTATTGTAAGGGAATATTTTTGCCATTTATGTACTTTCCTGCTGATTACAGCCCCCTTTAAATGCCCATACCCATGAGAGTGACATCACAGACGTCATCGGCTAGACTACTTCTCTGAAAATAGTCGACAAGACGAAGTTTCTCTCTCTCTTTACGGTTCATTCCCGTCAGTTCCCACATCATATGGGGGTCGCATTGGAGAGGACCCGCCTTCTGTATTACAGAGGTGAGCTGTGTAATTTAACATGGTAATGACACGCCCAGCAAACAGCTCTCATTAAGTTATAAATCCGACACAGTCTGCATCTAAATCTACAGTGTTGTCATTTTTACAACTCTCCTTTTACTCATGTCGTCACAACAATCACAAGGGTTCCTGCGTAAGAAATTTAAAAGTTTTGAGACCAAATGAATTCAACAAGGCCAAAATGACATTTTAGGTGTATGTAGTTTCAGAAACATTTTTTTTTATCTAAGCTGTGGACTTTCTACAGACTTTCTACAGTAATTATGTTTTTGCTTTCAAGTATCAGTTTACGCTGTCTCTGTGGCAAAATATAGTCATAAAAATGTACTAAGCCAAGTGAAAATCTACGACAGTTTTAAAGGAAAACACCCGTAAAACAAGTAAGTAATTCAACTTTAAATCTCTGTTGATGCTCTACGTATCTCCCTGTCTTTCCCAGCCTGTAATTAAAATGATAGAGCCATGTTTCAAATGAAGCCTCTTCGTGACTCAGCAGTGACTCTAGGTTCACCCTGACACACACTGTGCAGGAGGAATTCAGCCGGATTAGCTCGCGCTGAACCGGGATGCCAACGCTACAATCCAAAGTGTGATTGATCCATTCTGCACAGAGAATAGAAATGATTATGTATTCAAGAGAGGATTTGAGTGGAGTGCTGAATGAAGGATATTCTCTCACATTTACATGCAACATTGTCTATTCTACTTTGTCTTAGGTGTAATGTTTGAGGAGTGTCATTGAACAAACAAAGCAAAAGAAATTAGAGCTATTAGACCAGAGGTGTGTCCTTGAAGAAGAAACAATCTGTAGAAAGACAGAGACTTAGAGACTAGGCCAGACTTAACAAAGACAAAATTTACATTTCTGTCACTGTTAGACAGAATAATGAGCTTCGAGACACTAAACAAGGAAAAAGCAAAAAAGACCAGATTTGACAAGAGAATCAGAACATACAGAGAAAGCTTTATTAACAGGACATCAGACCCACAGCCAGCCCACGCTGTCATGTTTTTTAGTATTTGGTCAGAAACAAAGTGACAAATTTAAGTTTGCCGACAGGTACACCCCAGAAAGAAGAGGATCTCCAAAGTCAGTATAGGGATATCATCTGTAGAACATGTCTGTCTGTCCAAGGTTTTATGAAGATCCATCAACTACTTGTTGAGAATTTCAGTCTAGCCAAGCAGACTGACCAAACAGACCAACCAACATTGCTATCCTTACACACAGCTAAGACGGAAAAACCAGGGTTAACGCTCTGAATTATAAAGGTCAAGACCGGGCGTTCAATTCAAGCATATAAATAGCCACCACGCTTAAAAAATACAAAAGCTACATCTTAACAAGACTCACACGTGAGCTCAAAGAATTTAGATGTCTGAGATCAAAGCTGAAAGATTAGGAACTCAGACCCGGACAAGGTTTTCGTGTTTGTAAAACTAAGTAGAAATACCTATCACCAGATAGTGGACAGACAAAAACCTGAATTTAGGGGGCCATAAAGGCCAGGCAGAGGCTAAAACAAAGAGTTATAAAGTCCAAGAGGAAACTAGAAGACTAGCGACCTTAATCAGGGCGTTTTATTGCCATTACAGACTTAAAGCCTCTGTTGACTCAACAAAAGCTGCCTTTACTAACATAAATGGTAAACTGAGGTTATGTAACGACAGATTCAATCTGCAGCATGTTGGGTGAGGATGACCTTCATAAAACCACGAGATCTGAAACCGATGTTGTCCCTATGTGTATTTTATTATATTATCTGATTTATATATATTCTCAAGATGCTTACTAGAATGCTGCTTGATGAACACTTAAATGCATGTGTTGGATGTCTCTCAGCTGGCTGTGTGGCGGTGTAGGGGTGGGGTTAGAGGTTTGAGTGGTAAGGGAGGGGTCTGCTGCTCTCCTCACCACCTGAGCATAGCTCAGAGATATAGATATAGCAACTATATCTATATCTCTCCATATCTCTCCATCTGTGGACATGTCTCATTAATGCATGTTACTAACCAAACTTCCCCGGAGTTTCTGTGCTCTGTCGTCCAGCAGGTTCTCGTGGATCGTGGCTGCTGCTGTGATCCT
>NC_040029.1:6342456-6376229 GCF_000972845.2 Larimichthys crocea | reverse complement strand
TGTATTCTGTATCAGTCGTTGTCTCTTTGCAAATTGTCTTTTCTGGCTCTTTCTCACTGTGGTATCACGATTTGAAAGGTCTGAAATGATCTGACTGACTGAAGCGTCGTGGCCTTATATACCGTCCTGATGATGTCACAATGCATGTGCCTTTAATGTGTGGTTTTGCTCTGATCTGTACAGTTCCATTTGTCCCGCCCCTTTTTCTCTGATTTGTTTACATTCTAAGTCACATGGTGTAATTCAAACATAAACACATGGTTGCACTGCCAATATGGCGGCATGAAACTAGATTTGACACTGGGCCTTTGTAAAAAACAAAAACAATACAGACCACAACATTAATGTCAGACCCACCAAGGTCGATGGTCCAAGCGTAGTTGTTGAGCCACCATTTTTCTACAGCAGCCCAGAGCAAACAACCCAAAGATGATCTAGAAATGGCCTTTTTATGTGAATTTCTGCTACTTCACTGCTGGGTGCCAGTAAATCCTACACACTGGACCTGTAACAGATTTTCTTTCACCCATTAAAATCAAGAAGGTCTCATGACCCCCAGTGGTGGTCAGGAACCAGTGTTCTAGAAGACTGATGGGTTATTACACAGGCATCCATGGTTCCCAGAGTCAGATAAACTGATTTATTGTTGATTGATTAAAAAAATGAAAACATCAATAGCTGTCGTTTTTTTATTTATTTCCATGCTTGGGTTTTTATAGGCGTTTCTATCTGCTTTGTGTAGCAGAGTGGTTCTTCAAGCAAGTTAGTGCATTCGCTGGGTGGTTTCAGAGTTACAAGGGGTTTTACAACTGTAACCAATGGCCCCACCTTGTGGTGGAAGCCGTGCACAGCCATGAAAACCTTTGAGAAACTCAGTTTATGTCTGAACCAATAGCTAAGTTTGTAAAACAGCATGAGTATGAGATGTGAGTGGATTATCAGCGCTCAAGAACTTGTTACGTGCTCAAGTAATCATTGCATTAGTTCCCTTTCCCTGCCTCTTCCTATCCTCTCCATCTTTATCCTCCTGTCTTCTCTGGACCCACCTCTTCCTTCTACTCACTGCCTCTTTCTGTACTCCCTCCGCCCCTCCCTCTTTCTCTTGTCTCCTCCTCTCAGTAAACTGTCAGGACGTGCTGTTGAGTACAATAACCCCATATTTACAGCTCTCGAAACAGGTGTTTGTTCAAATGAAATGATGGAAAAAGAATGACAGCACACTGTAAATTACTTCTGATTTTATTCAATGGAAAAAAAAAGACCTTCAGGAAAATACAGTAATTCCCATAGCACACACAGAGAGGACATAAATTAGAGAGGCATGGCAGAGAGACGTCTGAGGGGAAACATGTCACCTGGCACCTGGGTGGGTGGTAGAAAACATTTGATCCACGCTGCCATGCAGCCAGGGGCACACTGTGCACGATGCAGGATGGAGAGGAATCAGTGAAATCACACTCTAGACTTGTGTAACTCATGAGCAGAAGTTGATTATTCCTGTACACAAACGTCTAAATGATAGTACAAAAAGGGAATAATACAAAATACAAAAAACAGGGAAAAACTGCCCTCAAAATAAACCATAAATATTCATATCGATGCACATTGGTTTAACAAAACAATTGCTTCTGTAAACATTTTCAACATAAGGTGTGCATTACAATTTAAAAACCACTGCAGTCTCATACTTATCTGAAGGGTTACATAATAAAAATTGCAGAAACAAGACTAAAAACTAAGTCAGAGTTAAAAATATGCCGCTTAGTTCACGCCGTCTGGAGTGGTTTTGTAACACTGCTATTAGAACGTGTGACTTTTTGCCTTCTTTGCTTTTTCACAGATGATCAAGACAAGTGAAAGCGTCTCTGCCGCTCCACCTCGGACAGTGAAGGCACCGCCGTCGCTGAGAGCAGGATCAAAGAGACGAGTTCAGGTGGAAGAGAGAAACCGGGGTTTTCTCCTTCATACAGCTGCAGGATGGATTCTACGATTTAAAACGGAGTGAGTCTAACATGAAGCCTTGTCATTTGTTTAAAAAAAATTCATTTCTAGGATGAAGTAATGATCCAGTTTAAGTTGCGTATTTGTCTCTGCAATGAGTAAGCAAACCGACAGAGGTCCAAAGATTCAGATTCTTCCAACAGTACCCAAAATCCAACCGTCTTCACTTTTAACTTGTCCAAAAACCTACAGAGGATTTTGAGCAGCTTTAAATCAGCTGGGGACCCTACTAAGGCAACCGTTCAGCTAAACATGAAGCACAAGTCTCAAAATACAATAAGTCGGATGATCGTGGGTGTGAAACGGGGCTTCAAACGTTGAAACAATTGGAGGACAATCAGCTGATTTCCTCCCACTTAGAGGAGTGTGATGTTCAAAGTTTCTTCTCAGAGCCTCTCGCTCTGTGCACACTTCCTTCCCTCACTTGTCACTTCTGCCCACTGGCCTCCATGCTACCTTAATGGCCACCTGCTAATTCTGCATGTCTAATTCACAGTTTATCCTAGCCCTACTTATGACTGACCCTTAAAGGAAAAATCCACATGAAAAACAACAAGCTTTTGGTAATGCAGCTCACATTTCTGGGTCCGTTTTGGGGTTTTTGGTGGCGTGTGTTTTTAATGTTTCCAGTAGAGCGACAGAATCTGCAGACAGAGGCCACGTGAAAATGAGCAACCGGAATCGACAAATAAGATTAAGGAGAAGCCAAAATTGCAACAATTCATCACAGACTGAAGATACACTGTGTGGATTTTTCCTTTAAAATTCATCTATGGGTGTGTCCTGCGTCCTTATGCTTTATTTATGTGCAGCAAGTCACATACAAAATATACAGTGTATGAAAAAACCGGGGCTAATTGTGTCAACACCAAAGCAACATGCTGTCATAAACAGGGCTACTTCTGTCCGACATGACCTACAGTACGCGAGGCAATGCGGTAAAAGTCGAGAAAAGTGTCTGTAAAACCCAGGAGAGTCTGAAGCCCACGAGGTTGATGTAGTTAGTATCCAGTACCCTGTATTTAATGGATTTATCAAGAAGGTCCCTTAAAAATAATCTTCACTTCAAGGAGGAGAAGGCAAAAAAAGTGAAGACACAGAGGCAGATTTACATGTCAAGCGTTATTTAAGGGAGGAAAACTGTGAACTAGTGTTAAACGACATGCTTGACGTGAAAATCTACCGTGGTGGGAATAAGAGTTAATTTTTACCTGAACGGGATCTGGACTAAACGCAGCTACGGAACAGCTCCACTCGAGGTGTGGCACGTTAACAGTATTCGCCTTCTTTGATGCGGCAAAAAAAAAAAAAAGAGGCTGCGTTTAGCCTCGTTATCGTCCCGTTGGTTACATGCTCAGTGTTTTTCCTCCGTTCAACACACGTACACGATGCAAAGTTTTACTATGACACATAAAGATTTACCATCGACAAGCAACAGATCCCACGTCCTGCAGAGGAAGAGGAGCAGGGGATCGGCTCAAAAGTTGGGCAGCGGGAGGGTGGGGGAAGTTAGGTGAGAAAAACCTGGAGGCTGGTGGGGGGTTTTCTGTTGTCGTAATATTGGTTAATAGTACACTCGGTGTGACTTGTGACGACGCAACACAAACAGATCACACCCCACACAGAACACACAACCATGCTCTCCCTCTCGCTTCTTTTCATGGTTACAGTCCAATCGGTTTGTTCGCCCGAGCAGGTGAGAGGAAGCCGTCCCCCTCGGGGTCTCAGGCTCAAGGCGATTCTCTTCTTCGTCGTCATTGGTCATAGTCACAATCGTCATCTGTTTGTCTCCGCTTCGGTTTGGGATCGTCGCGTCGGCTGGTGTGGTGGGATATCGACTACCAGCTCATAAGAGAAGTGCGTCCCAGGGTCATGAAATACACCTGGCTGGCTCCTCCAGGACGCACGGAGGCAAAGAAAACCTGCCAGACAGACAGACATCGACATGAGAGAAATACAGGGAAGATGGAAAGAAACAGAAGAAAGAGAGGGCGTCCTGTCCTTACCTTGTCATTCCTCTCGCACAGGAACTTGAGTCTCTGGGCTCTCTTGTGCATGAAGACGCCATCCAGGTGTCCCGTCTCAACTGAGCGGATCTCTATGGCCTTCTCACCCCAGCCCATGATCTGGTTCGACCTAATGTAGGCTGGTCAGACACAGAAGAGCAGGGGTGTGACGCGAGGATTCATTACAAACACTGACTGCTGCCGAGGAAACCTAAAGCCCCCACTTACCCACTGAAGTTGGCATTTCTCCCCACTGCAGCACCACATCCTTGGTGATGCGTCCGTAGGTGTTGACGTACACGCCCTCGTCCTCGTAACAAACCAGCAGCTCGATCCCGTCAGTGTTGGGCAAGATGATGATGGCATGGCACTGAATGCTGGTCTGGATCTGAGCGAGAAAAAAGAAAAAAGGGGAAGAAATTAAAGAAAGAGGAAAAAAACAGCATTAAAAGCGAGGTGTGATGAGATGGCGGCGAGTGCTTACATGTGTGGGCAGGTAGATGTCGTAGACAGCGCCGGAGTCCACATCCACAGCGTGGAAGCCTGAGCAGGAGCCGTAGATGACCTTTAACCTCTGACCTTCCTCCACAGTCAGGTCAACCAGCAGAGGTTTGTGCACCAGGTCACCGAAAGACTGAAGACAACATGAATAAACGAGTTAGTCGGATCAACTCAAAACACGTTATTATACTTCATCCAGATCAATTTGGGGGCCGTGCTTACCTTAAAGGCCATGAATTTGTGGTAGGGTTTGGGTGCCCAGGCGTACACCTCCACCGCGTTCTTCAAGGCCAACACCAAAAACTTAATCCTCTCGTATTTCACTGCAATGGAAAGTGAGTCATTGGTGAGTGATGGCATCGATCCACGTGGGAATTATTAACAAATCCTGGTCCGGTTTAAGCCTCTCTAGGTGTGGAAGTGTGGAAACGTACCGACTTTGTAGTGGACGCAACCCTCCAGGTCGCCCACGTTAACCCAACCCTGCTTCTTCTCCACCTCAGGGTCGTTGTGCAAAATCTTGTTTCTCAGCCACGACAGGTAATAAACTCGCAGCTTGTTCTTTTTACCTGCCAGAGGTGGAGATCGATTGAGAGGAAGAAGAGAGGGAGTTGCAATCAGTTTCAAAAGGTTTCAGCATTTGTAGCTTTTTGAAGCAAGTTTAATCCTCAAACTTGACATCGTACCTGATATAGTGACCAAGACATTGAGTCCTTCCAGGACATCCATCTGCTGGATGCGTCGTCTGTTGATCAGGGGGTAGACCTTCCCTTGACCGCTTCGGTCCAGCAGCATCAGACCGCTCTCTGTCCCCACCAGCAGGTTCACTCCTGGAACAGTCCAAGAGTTAGTCGAGCTAGACACCTACAGCACCAACTGAGGCGAAGACATCATTCCCTACCACTTACCCCAGAGTGCAGCACACAGGATCTCAGAGTTGAACCTCTTCTTGTACTTGCGAATCTCTGGCGTGTCGCTCGGCGGGCGCGTGTTAACCGGGTTGACGTTGACCACTGAGCCTTTGCGGGACGGGTCGGCCCTCAGCGGGTCCGCCAGCCGTCCGTCCTGCCCAAATCCTGCTGAAAGTGGGGAGCACAGGGTAGAGGTCAGTTTATTAAATCATCATCACTTTTATAAACACTAATGTGTAGTTTACAGCTTGACTCATCACCTCCACTCAGATGTTTTCTTTATCAGTGCTGGGGAAAAAATGTGGGTGACCTTCTGACCTTCTGTCATTGCGGGGAAGTGAAGCATGTTTTCAATTTGCTCAGTTAGTTGGCCACCTACCCATGTTGTTGAGGGAGCTGCCGCTGGATGGAGAGATCTGGAGCAGGCGGGGGTCGATGAAGGGAGTGAAGGAAGAGGAAGACTTGTGTTTGGACATGGAGTTGCTTTCCGACTGCGACTGAGAGAGATTTAAGACATTTAGAGAACAGAAACCTTCAACTTGTACAAGCACTAAAGATTGTTACAGTGATTTGTCGACTGAATTTATAAAACTGACAGTGACTGTTGATTTAATCTACAATAGCAACGAGGCTCCCCTTCAGTTCTGAACCTCGGAGGGCTCATAAAACAGCGCTCACGCCAACTTGTGTTCAAGTTCATGACATCTCAGATGAAAAAAAGACGACGTGCAGTTAGTTCGTCTTGAAGCCAGCGAGGACAACAGAAATGTTAAGAGAGGAAAAAACAACATGTGCAACAAGAAGGAAATGAGTCGTGGGAAGTGAGAAATGATCCAAACAGCGGCTGCTGTGAAGTGTTAGAGGAAAAAGCTGCTCTTAGTAAAGTACAGAGGAGGGTCGTAAATCCACCACCCAAGATGTGTGTTGTTTGCAACGCTGCAAAAGAGATGATAAACTATATTAATCAGCATTAAACATAACTGATCTCTCTAGGTAGGTCATGCGTGCATGAGGACTCGCAGTCCATCCTGGATTTGACGCACTAAAAATTTAAACTCGTCCCATTTCACCCTCGACCATCACACCAGGCATGCCATCACCCAACACTGCTAAAACTACTCAGAAATGGTTCAAATGTTATAACGGCTTGTTGGTTTGGTCCGCCCTGACCACGTTCTACCACCAGGAGGCACCAGTGTTAGCAGCTACACAGTGCAATGCAGTGAATTGCAGGAGGGGGAAGGAGGGTTGCAGCCCAAAACCAGGTGTCAGCCAAGCCAGAAGGGGGCAGAGGAGAGCCAGAGGTGAGCCAGGAGGACACAGAGGAGGGTGAGGGAGGGGTGAGGAGGTGAGATGGGGCAGGATAGGGTGCAAGAGAGGCTCCGACCGACCGACAGTCGAGGACTGGACGGCAGGTTTGTACAGGCTTAGAGATGGAGGTGTGTTTGCTACATTAATGAATCCTGCATAAATGAAAAGCAAAAGCAAATCGTTTATTTTACCTAGCTTCACGTCCAGGGAGAGGATTGTCATATAAGACTGTCTCTATAGCGGGAAACTTACTAATGAAGCATTAAATCTTTCCTCATCTTGGACAGAAACTAGATAAAAACAAAACGATCGCACCAAATCTGCACGTCTAAGCCTGCACGCTCTGCGGCGGTCCGTTCCTCGGTTGTCTCGCCGACGTGAGGGCAACATACCTCGATGGCAGTGAACTTGTCCAGGGGGTTCTGTGGGGACATGGCAGGACTGGCATAGCTAGATGATGAGGGGAAGGAGGAAGAGGAGGAGGACGAGGAGGAGGAGGAAGGGATGGTTGTGGAAGAGGAAGGGGAGTGATGGCTCTGCTGGATAAGGTCTGGTAGGTGGTGTATGCGGCCTGCAAAGCCGTTTTTCTCTGGCAGGCCGTGGCCGAGGGGTTGGGGCTGGTCGTGGCCGTGGCCAGGGCCAGCCGAGGAAGATGAGGATGAGAGATTGACCAACCGCTTTATGTCAACGGTGCTCTGGAAGCAAGAACAGGCACACTTGGGCTTGAGGCAAGCAGGTGGAGGACGTTTCGTATTCTCTCCTCTTACCCCCGTCATCACATAAGATAATCTTTCATCTCTCAGAACAGTTTATAAGTATCAGAATTATTAATTACCAATGTGAAATGTGAAGCAGCAAGTCTATAAATGATGACAGAAAAAAGGTTTAGGAAGACAGGAGAAATGGTGGAGAATGAGTGGATGAACATGGACGCTGGATGACAAATGACATTTCCATAATTTCAGAAAAAGACCTGTCTCGGTGTTGAACTAAGAAGTCCCGTCTCCTCTTACCTGTCTGATGACCAGCGTGCCATCCTTGGAGGGCGTGATGGCTTGGTCGCTCTCCGAGTCCTCAACCAGCATGGTCTTAGCGGACTCCGTCTCCCCGTTACTCAGCCTCCTGCAGAAGCCGTGAAGATATCTGATGTTCGTAACCAGACCAGCGTTAACAGTCATGCAGAAAAGCCATGCAACACTGACCGGTCTGACAATATCTCATCGTAAGTTGCGATTCTGAATTTGAGACCAAAATCATTTAATCACAGTTCTACCTACCCAGCCCTCGAGTCCTCAGCTCCGGAGGTGGACTCGTCTCCCGCCTCCTGATCCACCTCCTCTTCATCTTCATCGTCAGTGGTGCCCGACTCCTCGCTCGAGGAGGAGTAGTCGGTGACCTTGTGGGGAGGCCTCACGTCGTCTACGGCACGGAGCTCCTTCGCTAGAGCTGTCAGATCCTACGAAGGAACGGGAAGAAGATCTTAGAAGGACAGGAGTCGGAAAGTTTGGCAAAACTCAGGTTGTCTGGAAAGATTATTTATGCAATGAGCAAAAATCACAATGCTTAAATATAATCGACTCATCTTGAAGAGAATCACTGCATAACTCGCTTTCTAGACAACCTGAGCGGAGCCCTTGAAGTCATCCCTCCTCCTTCATATAAACTGTTCAACTAACATGCATCTGCAACCTCTGATCAGTGTAACAGCTTGAAACCTTTAAACCTGGGCGTAGATTCCAGTTAGTCTAGGATGCTGTGAGTTAATATCTAGCGTCCACGTCTTGTAACCACGTTGCCCTGAGCTCGTTTTCCCCTGCAGACCGCCTTGTAAGGTCAGCGACGAGCAAGAAGAGGGAGGAGGGATTCTTCCCTGACATGCTCAACAAAGCAAATGGGCCACATTTTATCCGACAACAAAGCCAGGTGAGATTAGGTGCCATTCTGGCAAGTGCAGGGAAACAAGAGGTGTGTGTTTGCATTCAAATGTGCACGCATTCAAATCAGGCTGCTGCCGAGGGTTAACCCTTCCAGCGCTGCCGACGGCAAGCGATAAAGTGACAAAGAACGGTGCAGGAGCGAGGGAGGATGCCAGCAGGAGCACATCACAGGCGGAAAAAGGACGACATTAATCCTCACAAAGGAAGAACGGTTCTTTTAATCGCAGATCTTTATCGTATAATGCAACGAGCAGGGCAATGGGTGCAAGCAATAGCAAAAGTGTGATTATGTGATCTCGCTTACCGCGTCACCCTAAGAGGTTCCCCAACAACCACGAACCATTGGATTCATGAGAAGTTGCACACACACCAGGTGGTTGAATAATTAGAGTAGTGGAAAACAGAGAAAGTGGGAAAAACAAGAAAACAGTTTTCACCTATTCAGCATCAAACAAGCTTCACCAGCGCTTTAGTAACAGAGGACTTACAGCTGGTCGAGTAGGTCTGGCAAGGTTCTTTTCATCTTGTTTTTTGGGAACGTTTTCAGGCCGCTGGAGAGGCGACCCTTCAGATTTGGAGGAAGCTTTGAGGGGACAAAAGGGAGCAGAGTTAGTGAGGGGAAACAGATCTTCCAAAGAGCGCGAGCAGAGAGCACACAGCGCAGCAATGAGTGAAAACTGTATCCGTGTACTAATAATGATGTAATAATAAAAAGTTAGTAGAGTTAGTGAAATGCAGCCGAGTACAGTACCAGGGGACTCACAGCGTGGCCTGAAGCGGTCTCCAGGACTGGCTTGGGATCCAGAGTTGGAGGAGCCGGAGGAGCTGCCGCTGCCCGGCCGAGGCTGCAGCTTCTCCACTCGGTCCCACAGCGGACGCTGCTCCACATTACTGCCACAAAGAACAAACACGACAGCGATCATTTACAGTACACCGAGGGGACAAATGTTCTATCTAGTTTTCAGGATTTGCTACAAAGGTTATCCCTTATCTTAATTAAATGTAAAACATATGTTTTGTACCTTTGATCTGGACTCTTCTCCCTCCCCCCCCCAATGTTTTTGTGTCTAAGTGACTAATGGTGACAAGAGTTATTGAAATTGGTCCAGTATTGAGCAAGAGCGCTGCAGTCACCAGCAACACAACTGCCTGCAATGTAATTCTTCAGGGCAATAGTCATTTTACCTCAGAACATCCTTCTTTCCTCTGTTTGTCTTTCCACTAACCATCACCAACTCCAACACCGACTAATAAGGCTTTACACTCGACCTCCCTCTCACTCCTCTTAAGATATTATCACAACTAACTCGCTGAATTCAGGGTTTCTTAGACACAAAAACACGAGTAGAGAGAGAGAGAACAGAGTCCAAGCTGGAAAAATATGGAAGTTATCCTCATTTTTAACATCCTATAATATTCAGTTTAAATGTGCGCAACTGCCTCATGAGTTTGACAACAGCTACATAATCCCAAACCTCTTTTCCTACCTGCCAGCGTTCCTCTGTCCACCCTGGTTGCTGGGCTGTGATGGCAAAGGGGACTCCCGGCGTGACAGCACCGGAGACCTGGATGTTGTCCTCACCGGGACCTGGAGGAGACAGATTCAACACATTATCCCATAAAAAGGACACCAACAAATGAATATCGACACAAATATAAATCCATGTTCAGCCAAATAAAAACCACAGCTGCAGAAAAACACAATGCCGCATCATGAAGCATGACACGAGAAGCCCCAACACACACTAAGAATGGGATGTGTATCATGTTAAATCAACCTTTTAGTCTCATTTGTAGTCCTATAAAAGTAAAATGGAACACAGCACGGCACAAACAAACACACAGCAGTATGATAAGCAAGGTGATCGGCATGAGGAGGAGGGAGAGTCGAGGTAAGGAAAGGGACGGGGGGAGGGGGGCCCTCATCGGCTCCTTACCTTGGGAGGTACCTCCTCGCTGCTGGCCTGGTGTTCGGCCCTAGTGTGGCCCTGAGGGTGGTGGAGGGGAGGTTGGGGCTGGGGGTCAGTGCGTGCGGGCGATGGGTGGTGGTGTTGGTGGTGGTGATGGTGGGGTTCCTGGGAACGCAGGTGGAGTTGTGCAAAGCTAGAGGTCACGCCGCCGGGCTCGCTGAAGGACTGGGAGCGAGAGACCACGGGCGGAGGAGGAGGAGGAGGAGAGGGGGCGGCGCTGTTGCTGCTTTTTAGAGCGGCCATGTGGGACCACTGGACCTTTTAGGGAGTGAGGGGAGGGAGGAGGGAGGAGGAAGAGGAGGAGGAGGAGGGGAGGTGAAACAAGCAGACAACACAGTGAGACATGAGGGAAGATGTTTGTGGCTTTTCACATACATGTGCTTAGATAGATAGATACACATGCATACAAACAGACAAAGCACGACACGATGAGCTTCACTCAGAGCCATTGTCTGGGCTTTAGAGGGATGCAAACACTTAAAGGAATAGTTCACCATGTTGGGAAATATGAAGCTAAAAACATTTTGTTTTTTTGCACAAATTAAACAAACAAGATAAAACTCGAGCTTCAGAGGCGGTGCTGGTTTTACCTCCAGACAGAACCAGGCTCGCCGTCTACCCCTAGTTTTCAGGCTCTATGCTGAGCAATACACTGGCTCCAGTCTCATATTTAGAGAATGGTGGCGCCTTTCTTCCCTAAAATGACAAACTATTCCTTTGACATGACTCCTGGATGTGTTTTCAGGATCACAACAGTGATAATTTAATTGTATTTGTAGTTTTTATGTTGCAAAAATATCAAAATCCTATGTATGATGTGATTAAAGTAGAAATTGTACTGTTGCTCAGTGGTGTGTTGTGTGTAAAAGGTCCAGAAAGGTTTTAAACACTCGTGATCAAGTGCGCGCTCCTTGTTTGCTCACGGGAAAGAAAAATGTCAGGAGAAATGATGGGAGGAGGGATGAGGTTTGGTGAGTGAACTACTTTACAGTCTCCTCTTGAATCCTGGATCGAGTCCAGACCTACTTCTCTGCGACATGAACTAGCCAGATCTCTCTGACCCCTTTTTACTACCGAGGCGACCGGCTCGGTCATTTGCAGCAGTGGGCTTCCTGTGTGGCCGAACGTTACTCAAGAAATCAAAAAAAGTGAGCCGTTTCTTCATCTCTGTCGTCCCAAACAAACCGGAATCATAAAATCACTTCCTATGCTGAAAGAACTACTTCATATTGAGCTTTCATATCAGATCAGATAATTTTCCAGTTAATGGGTTTTTAATTAATTAATCAAATATAATTGGGGTCAAAAAAATTCAGAAATAATGGAAATTTACACCGTTTCCTGTCCATCTAGATCTGATTTGTTGTAGTTTCATTACTTTTCCTGTCCATCTAGATCTGATTTGTTGTAGTTTCATTACTTTACACGTCACCTAAACAGAGGAAAGATTGAAGGCTAAAACTCTGGTCCAACAGATGAACCCAAATCCAGCATTGTGGGAGGAAGAGAGAGGAAAAGAAAGGAGGAGGAAGGAGTTACCTGAGGCTCCATGGGCCGGTGCATGGCGGAGGCCTCGGAGGAGGAGCCGCCATTGGAGAACGGTTCAGAGGAGCGGGGAGGCAGAGGGGGCTGCTTGGGAGGAGGGGCGGTCTGAGGGGAGCCCTGAATGTTCTTACGGTACCGCTCGTCAGCCTGGGATGAGGGGAACGCACAGGAAAGAGATGCAAACGAGGGTCAGAGGAGATGCTTCAGTGATCAAGCAGAAGGGAACCGTCTGAAGTTTCAGATTAAAATAGTTCCCATCTCCTTGTTTTTAGGAGTCTTATATGTCATGGTAAGAAACTTTCATATTTGACATTAAACATGCTTGAAGCCCATTCGAGGCAGCCGTACAGACACACAGACAGGACTCTGTCAAACAAATACATCCCCGAAGACGCTTCTGAGTGCTTAACGGTGGGAAAGACCTTTGTTAATGACACGGAACAGATCTGTCGATGACGGGGAGACGCCGCTTGGGGCGTCCCACGGGTTAGTCTGGGCCTCAGACATCCACATGCAACGGCCCGATCCACACACAGAGAGTGAGAACAGCCATATCGAAGAATAATATCACAGGATCCAAGATCAAGAGAAATTTCTAACACCTGTGGTTGTTCTGAGGAATGAAAACTTACAGGAAGTTAAAAAATAAAAGCCTAAAAGATGCTCATGTAAGCAAGAAATTAATTATTTTTGGTTTTACTGGATTTTTTTTCCTTTCTCCCATAATTAAACATGAATTATTTCTCTTACTCTTGCCTAGCCTGCTTCAAGTGATAATTAAGACGAAAACATTTCAAACATCCTCCGGTTTTAGTAGTCAAGGAGACTAGCAACACTGCAAGTGAGAGCGAGTGCCAAGAGAGAGTGGAGGAGAACAGCTCGGGTTTATTCAGGACATAAAGAAGGCTGCCTGCTGCTGGTGGTGGTGGTGGTTGCGAGCCTGTGTGTTCCCATTCTCCACTGTACACCCTACTTGTTCTGGCCTGTAACAAATCGGTTATTGGTTTAAAAATTGTTTTGATTTGCTGCTCGCACCACCTCTATCATCACGATCACTGAGGGCGTGTGTGAAGACAAGCAGGAAGAAGCTGGAAAGAGCAGGCAGCAGGGGGTGGCAGGCGGAGCCGAGGAGGACGTTCACCTCTCTGATAGGCTGAGGAAGATGGCTGACGGGCTCTGCCGGCCTATCAGGTTCCAAACTTTCTGCCTGGGGAGGTTCGGAGTCGGTGGGGGTTTCAGTCTGAACTGGGCTGGGGGTAAGGGAGTTCAAGAGCTCGCTAGGGCACGTTTCGTCAGTCTGTTCTGGTGGCGGCGGCGGCAGCGCCTGGGACTGGGGGCTATCCGAGGGGACTGTCTGAGGGGCTCTGGAGGACTCGTAAGCGCCTCTGGCTACAGAAGCAGTGCTATCAAGGACCTGAGCTTGAGGGGTTGGGGTGAGGACTCTGTCAGGGGGCAGGGTGGAGGTCTGTGGAGGTTTGCTATGGTCTGAGGGGACTTTGGTCTTGTCGCCAGGCTGCTGTTTGGATTCGTGCTGAAGCGACAGCAGGTAGGCCTGCTCCTGCTGCAGGCGCTTGTGGAGTCGCTCGGCCTTGCGCTGCTCCTCGAGCTCCCGCCACTTGAACTCCTATTGCAGAGTGTGGGGTTGATTCAAGGCGGTGAGAAGACCTGACGCCGACCTGACAAACTGACTAAACATCTGTGCAATCTCTTACATCTTTTCCTTAAAAACATTTATTTTCTGACAGCTTTTGTCTGTTTCACACTGCAAAACAAGTCTCTAAAATATGTCAAACTTTAACAAAACATTAACAGATTGAACTGTTTTATTATTATTTCACTCATAGTTTAACTTCGTACATAGGCAGCAGTGTTATAGACAAGAGTGGAGGTTATATGCGGTGTGTGTTTGTGTGTGTGACTGACCAGCAGCATGGCCTGTTCACGGAGCAGCTGCTCCTGCAGCATCTCCAGGTGTCTCTGCTCCTCCTCCAGCTGACGCCTGATGTACTCCTGCCGATCAGAGAAAAGCACAGCAGCCGGCGTCGTTAGTGAGCATCCAGTGTGAGATGAAATATGATATCCAGCTTCACATCCTGTGTGCTGTCTCCATTTCTGATTGGTGGTGTGAAATTGACAGGCGTGCCACAGCCCTTAAGAGCGTCCATGCCTGATACATCCAAGACATTCTACGTAAAAAATATATTTTGAATCTGACCTGTTCGCGATCATTCCGTCTCTTCTCGTCTTCGGCCCGCCGACGTTCCTCCTCTTCCTTACGTCGACGATCCATCTCCTCTATACGTCTCTTGTCCTCTTGCTCGCGGCGACGCTGCTCGCGCTCCTGTTGCCTCCTCATCTCCCGTTCGCGACGCTGTTGCTGTGGGGGACAGGAGGCAAAGAAATGTCAAAATCTCTTTCTGATCAGTCTCATCTCTTGAAACCTCTGTGACAAAAAAAATATCCTACCTCCTCCAGCCGCCTCCTCTGCTCCTTCTGTTGCTCGATACGTTTCTGCCTCTCGGCCAGTAGTTGGCGTTTGTACTCCTCTTGCTCCCGGAGCTGCTGCTCCTGGAGGAGCTGCTGGCGGCGGAGCGCTTCTGAACGTTCCTTGTTCTCCTGCTGCAGCCGGATGAAGTCGCGGCGCAGAGTTGACTCACCTGGCACATTGACAATAGAACTGGACAACGGGAGGAAACGGGACACAGCGGTTAGATAAGCGAGACACTACGTAAGCTGGTTCCAAAAAAGTTGGGTGGCGGGTAGGTAGACTTGGTTTTTAAAGGCGTGGTCACTACTAGAGCATACCTGGGCTCTCCCTCCTGCTCTGGAGGATCTTCTTCCTCCTCCTCACTGCCACTGTACTCGTACTCAGTCTCATCTGGACATAAGAAAACGTTGGAATCAGAACTCAAGGTAAACTTTTACCCGTTTTCTGTGTCAATAAAACAGAAAAAAACAAAAAGCAGTTATGTCATACCCTTCTCTCCCCTCTTCTTCTTGGTGCGGTCGATGTGGTCTTTGAGCTGAATGCGGACTTGCCTCTCGTTGGGCTGGTCTCGGATGAAGGGGTGCTTGAGCAGCTGCTCTGTCGGGGGGCGCTGCGTGTAGTTTTTCACCAGGCAGCCCTCGATGAAGCTGAAAAACTTTTTGGACCTGTTTGGATTGTAAAAAAGGACGAGCGAGTCAAACAAAGAGAAACCACGCATGACGGAGAGGGTGACGTATAAAAAGAGACAGCGGACAAATATTTCAGCCGTGAAAGGATCCTGAGTAAAACGGACGTTTGTGCAAACAAGCTCTGAATCAGTCAACAGTCCCTCCATTGCACAACAGCCTCTTGTTTCTCCATGTTAATTGAGGTTTATACATGTAGACAGGCAGAAGTGAACCTATCATTGCGCATATAGCGTGAAAACTGTGAAATGTGGGGCGCAGCACAATGAAATCATCGCCACTGCACCTGCTGCCTTTAAGGTGTCACCTTCAGCAAACAGCAAAAACAATGATGTAATACGAGCTCGGATACATAATAAAGTAGAAGCCCATCCACACTGCAACTTCTGTTGAAGTAGGAACTAATTCATCTCAGCTCAAAAGAAAAAAAAAGTTTTTTTCCGCAGCGCTGCAGTGTGTGCCAGGAGAGGCTGAACCTGCCAGAGCAGGTGTACCACAGCTGTTCAGCTCAGCAGTAAAGCTCAGAGGAAAGTCCAAGCTCTGATTAAAGCCTCTGCGGCTGCCTGCTCTGATGTCAGATAAAAATCCCCCAAAAAAAAGAGCAGAAATAAAGAGGCCAAGTAGGAAATCTATACATAAAAATATCTCGTAAAAACCTCCTGTGAATGGATTTCGAGGGTGAAAAGCTGATCGGAAAGGATAGAAACGCTCACACGTGCGCAAAGAAGTGGTACTCACCATTTTTTAGATTTGAGTCTAGGAGGAGGGTTTCTTGGAATGAGGAAGAGCGCACGCATCGGGTGCATGTCACAAAGCGCTGGAAGAAGACACACAGATCAGTAAGAATCCAAGAGGCTGAACCAAAACAAACATACCGATATGAACAAAAAAACGGTACTCACGTGGCGCTCCTTCAGCCATTTCAATAGCTGTGATACCGCAAGACCACAGATCACTCTGCAAGAAAAGATGCCGCCCGTTAAACAAAGCCACTACGAGCACAGATCAAGCGTCAAGTCAAGGTCTGGCGGAGGCTCTTACTCTGTAATCGTACGTGGCGTCTGGGTTCTCGTCGCAAGCGATGACCTCAGGTGCCATCCAATAAGGGGTCCCGATGAAGGTGTTCCTCCTCCCCACTGTCCGGTCGAGCTGAGCGCTCACGCCAAAGTCCACTAGAGGGATTAATGAGAGTGAACACAGTCAGCGAGGAGAGACTGACGGCTTTCATTACTGCGACCAGTCACAGCTTAAGTGCAAGTTTTCATTCTTTCTTGAAATCAAAGTTCATTTCTGACACCAGCAATAGACGTATTTAAATTCTGTAATTACCTCTCTATATAGCAGTCCTCATGGTTGATGGCGGGGTCCGCCATTCCAATGAGGGAGTCTAATTGTCTACCAAATGCATGAGGGACTCACGGGAAATGCTAACGATCAAAAACTATGAACTGAAGTGGGTCAAAATGATCCAGAGTGTTGAATTGTAGTTGAGTTTTTAAACACTGGTTTGTGCGGGAAGATGATGTTCTAATTTTAGTGTGCAACAACAACAATGACTGCATGTCAAAACGAGCGACTCTGATATGGTCTGAGTCACGATCTGTGTTTGGCTGGACAAAATCAATTTATAAAGGCAGATTGTAGGAAGAATGGCTGCTGAATCACAGCGCTACAATGGACAAAAAAAAAAAGAAAACAGATGCGATCAGACACGTAAACTCCTGCCATCCACTGCCCTGCTCTAATATTTTGTAAATGTGGTGAAACAAGTCAATTGACACTGTCTGTCTTTGGTTGTGGAACCTCTGAGAAAGGTCCTTTATCTCAATCAGCTTCAATATTCGAACAAAGTCTGTCGTCGTTTGGGTTATTTCACATAAGACACTTGGACAACTGTCCTTTCTTTTCTCCCAGAGTCCTGAAAAAGCAGATAAACTGAGATTTAAAGTGGAAAAACCTATGCGTATCTACTGATAAATATGCCAATAACCTCGAGATATGCCCTCTAAGACCGTTGATTCTGATTGATCCAACATTTCACCGCGTTTCTCACGAGGTTGTAAACTTTCCATCTGGGATGACCCAAAATTAGACAACTGACCTCAGAAGAAGTTAAGCACACAACGTACGGAAATAACCCGCTCACCTAGTTTGACTTCAGCATTCTCGGTCAACAGGACGTTCTGGCCCTTGATGTCACGATGGATGACGTGGTGAGCATGGAGGTGGGCAAGACCCTGTGGAGGAGGAGAGAGTGGTGAGTGGTGAGGAGAGGAGAGGAGAAGAAAGGAGAGGAGAAGAAAGGAGAAGAGGAGACTCACCCTGAGGATCTCTCTGGAGATGTAGGCGATCCAGTCTTCCTTCAGCTGGTTCCCCTTGGTGTTCTTCACCAGGTCTGTGATCGAACCAGCTCCACAGAACTCCATCACCAACTAAAAGAAACAAGATACGAATCGTGAGGAGATGAGGGATTGTAAATATAAGGAAACTAGAAGAAAATGCTCAAGGACTTGGGGGAAATTAGAAATATCACAGAGCTTAAGAGAGCTAAAAAGGTAAAGTGGTGAAGGAAATAATCACATTTTCCTTCCATAACTCTCAAACTCAACATTCATTTCTCAAACGGATTCAAGGACTTACCCAGAGCTGGTCATCGTGTCCCGGGGGGCTCTTTTTAATGAACGCGCCGTAGTAGGTGGCTATGTTTCGGTGGTGGGAATACTTCTTCAGCATGTTGATCTCCAGTTTAATTTCCTCCTCTTCATCCTAAACAAACACACGTTACAGATGTGTGAGCATTGGCCTTTAATCAACAGCTCGTTTCCAAAATCAATTCACTTTCATACTTCGGCTCAGAGCAAGTGTCAAACTATGCGACGACGCCCTGCCGTGGTTACAGGCCTCATTTTTTTGACGTGCGACTATGAAACAATGCAGCAGGAGCAGTCTGTCGGCCGGCTAATGATTCCTTTGTTTATGGATTAATGATGCATGAGTGACTCTCTTTGTGAGCTGATGTGTACAGTAGCCATTATCGTAATAATAAATAAAAAAAAGCACTAAGCATACATTAGATCGATGGCAAGTCCAGCACAGATAGGCGAGTATCAGGCTAACATCCTGTACAGAGCTGGGTGTTGGATCACTCGGTGCCTACAATCTAAAAATCAGACTTAAATCAGCTGTCAGATGGAGCCTGGGGGTTCAGCTTTCTGTCCACTATCACATCCTGATAAAAAGGTCACAGCTAGCTGCAGCTCTAACTCCCCGCGTGCACCCAATAGCGACTTGACAATGATTAATAGTGACACGCTAATTAAGACACATGCGGGGATCGGCCCGCGAGTGGTTTGCTTTATGGTTCCACGGCCTCTCCTATAGGAAGTACAGTAGGGTGGGAGGAGGGGTGGTGTGCTGCATTATCACTGCAGACTACAGTGTGCGGGGTTTGCGTCTTTACATTTTAATCATCACCACAAATGTGGTGAAAGTAAGAGAAGTGTGCACCGTGTGTACGAGGCGCCTATATCAAAATGGCAGTTGGCTGTCCGTGCAGGCGGCCATACTGCTGCTGCATGACTCGTTTGAGTTGACGTAAGCCTTTCTGCCTCACCCTCCCTCCCTCTCTCCCCCTCTGCCATCCATCTATCCACCCACCCACCTCTCTGCTGTGCAGCTGTTGGATTATCACACTCCCCGACAGTGAAAGCCTCGCTGCCACAAGTCAGGTGGTGAGGGGAGAGGATAGGGGGGGGGGCGACATAGTCGTATGGTGGTGTGTGTCACAAAGCAGCTACTAAAGAATAAAAATTTTAAAAAAGCTGCCACACCAGAGGACTGGAGATGATTTTTAATGCCGATTAATAACAACAACAACAACACAGAGCCAAAGTAGAGAGGCGTCCATTTTTAGCTTTCAGGGTATAGAGGAGGAGTGTTTGGGATTTGGGAATGTGGAGCAGGGATGAGAATGTGGGTCAGAGTGACACTGGACAGGCCAGCGTGCCTGTGGATGAGCTCTGCAGCCGGGACGGACGGAGGGAGGGAGGGAGTGTGACACGGCCTCTCCGAATCACAGAGACGATGATCATATGATGAGGAAAACCACTTTAGCGTGATTAAGATGCACCAAAGTGAAGCCAAGTCACTTTCAGCATGTCAGCTCTGTTTTATAATAACTTAATAGTAATTCATAAATCGGCTGATCGCAGAAATAAAAAACAGATCCGGCTCTGGAACATGTTAATCTTTGCTGGCACTGGTGATCATGAGGCTGACAACTAAGCACTGTCGTCTTTATCGATGCATCTGATAACTTTTATTGATCAATTAGGCAAGAATTCATGAAAAGAAACAACGCTTTGTACAACTCTGGGCTATAAAATGTCAGAAAATACACAATTTAAAAAGTTCACACCTCTTTAAAGTGCTTCGTTATCCACATACAACAAAGGTCACTCTCATGGATTAGCATATGCAAATCAAATCTTAGTCGCTGTGACTTTGAAATCACAGAGAGCTCCACCAGGAAGGAAACACGCAATGAATCACACAGTGTTGGGCAGGTAATAAACAGCTGGCTCGACGACTCCAGCTCGCGTTAAAGGCACACACCCAGTGTTAGTCAGCGTTTGATAAGCCGAGCTCTGTCGCAAGGTGAAGGAAATGAACGTGAAGTGTGTGTGCGCCTTGCATAGATCCTAGTCAGTTCTCTGAAAGCCAGTGATTCACATACATACTATTTTTAATCACTCTAATCTGTGACCCTTTGTGCCATGTGTGCAGCCGACTGGAGTGACTCAGCCTCGGGATGCCGGGAACCAAACTTTGGTAGGCTACTGTAGTCCACTCCACGCTGGCCAGCGCTGGTTTCGGATGTTCAGTCCTGGGTTTGGCCGTGTGAACAATAACAATTCATAGACGTGTGGGTGTCATGATGTCGATTCATATTCACGACGAGTCTACCCGTTTTTACAGGAAAACGCATAAAAATGAGGAAACGGCACTCTGCTTTCTGTTTAATGATATTCCACAACTATTTTATGAATATTTCTTCCTAAATTTGTCACATTAAATACTAAAATAGCACTACGTCACGTTAAAACGTGGAGCAGCATATGGTGAAACAGGTTTCGCCTCAGTCGACACCTGCTCTCTCTCTCTCTCTCTCTCGCTGACAAATGATTCTCATTAAACAGAAGAGCTGCTGTTCATAGGTTTCTACATGTCTGGAAGGCGCACCTACGGTATGGTAGTGACCTGACACACAGACGCAACAGGAAATGGTTGGGTAACATCCTATATACCGGTTACACATGATAACAACAAGCGTGTCAGTCTGATTCATCGTGACGTGAGGAGTGGCAGGTCGGGGCACGCGGCTTTCGTCAGACGCCTCTTTTAGCCTCCTGATCACAGAGCCGGTGTACGTTGGGAATATCAATAGTGGTGAATGCCTCCTTATATAGAAGGGTAGTGACGCATTGGTGAAATTTAGCTGATGATTTTAGCTCCCTCGGGCAACCAGCCTCCAGAATTCACCAGTAAGGCCTGTCATTGGTAGCACGCGAGTGTGTACGGTTGCGCCCATGTTCCTCCATCATTATTATGAGCCGTGTGGGTGGCTGGCCTCGCTGGCCCTCTCTGAAAACCTTCTGCTTTGTGTTTTCTGCATGTGAGCAGTGTGCGGCCGTGGTACGTTCTTCTCATCTGCAGACGGGACCTCCCACAACTGAGGGCAGCCTGCTGGCCGCTAAATGACGCACTTCACTCAATAAGCATCCTGTTGCCTCTATCCTTCCCCTGCTGTTTATTATGAGGAGAGGAGGGGGCTCATTACAGAGCATGGCATTTTATCCTCTGTGAGCTCTAAACTTTTGGACGTCAGATCCAATGGAATGTCTACTGATTTTAATATTAACCAGACAAAGACTCAAATATATCCCAGTGTAAGGCTCTGGGGCGGATATGCTCAACTGTTTGCACAAAAAACAGCCCGGACAAACAAAACCTGAGCTCAACACGTCTGACACGACTGATCTGTAAACGTCCCCAAGCAGGATTAATAAAGTGGAAACAAATTTTTAAAAAACGCACGTGAAGTTAGTGACCAAAACATTTTCTATCAAGCTGAAACAACACGTCCTTACCTCTGTGACGTCCATGACTTTGATGGCAGCCAGCTGTCCAGTCTTGACATGACGTCCCTGTGAGCGAGGAGACAAAAACAGACGTGAGCGTCCACACACACTGCCAACCGGGTGGGAAAAGTGTCTGTCACATTCCTGTGCGTGGCAAAGTACGTTAAACACAATTTATGCCCGTTCATGCATATGTAGAACTGCAGTTATCATCATTCTCAATTAATAGATTATCTGTTCTATCTATGAAAGAAAGACAAAGAATCTCCCCCAGTGTCTTTTTGTCTAACAAACAGTCCAAAACCGCAAAAAATATATAATTTCCAGAGTTATAACGGAGAAAAGCAGCAGTGGATACGCTTTTTCTTTGAATAGAAACTATTTGATTTATTAATCAACTAATCGTTCCATTTACAACAACGAATAATGAATCCGCAATCTTGTTTGACATGTTTTTTAAATCAGCTGCGGCGTGCCACTGTTACGAATCTCGGCACAGATGTCAAATCCTTGAAATGAATTCATCAGTTCTAGTAAATATGTCAGACATTTCGGTGTTTTCAGCTTCAAAAATGTGAAAAATCTGCTGCTTCTCTCCGTTTTTGGCCATTGTACATTGAATATCTTTGAGTTCTGGACTGCTGGTCAGACAAAAACTATGTGAAGACGTCAGGATGAACTCTGGGAACCTCGTTCTGACATGTTGGAGACTGAAAATGAGCAGAATTGCAGCCTTAATCATATGAATGAAGTGAAATTATGTTTGCTTTTAATGCCATTTAACTACTATCATGAACTTTTGTCACATGAGTAATAATCTGTATCCCACGCTTCGAGTATATACAGTTCAAACCACAGATGAGCATAATATTCCCAAGCTATATAGTCCCAACATTCCCAGACTCCTCTGCTCTCCTAACACTCTACTGCCACTCCTTACATAAACAAAAGGACTGAAATAGAGGCCTCTCTACAGCCCTTCCCTCCCACCCCCTGCCCCAAGAGGAGATAAAACGTGGGACATATTTGGGAGCTGGTCCGATCGGGTACGGGTATTCCCCTTGCACTGCAGTGATAATGCTGCTGCTGCGTCTCTGCAGCAAACGTCAATACACTGTGGAGCCCTCGTGCACGGCTCCAGGAGGAGGATGCACATAAATGCACAGTCACACATGAAACACCCCCACCAATAGCAACACCGTCTTAGCCAGTGCATTCCATACTCAATTGAAACTGTATGGATTATGACAATAAAAGCCATGCAGGGCTTAGGGGCCCTCTCTTTTCACCGGGCAGAGAGGGAGGGGGGGGCACTTATACAATGCCTTTAATCCTCTCCACTTTGATCCCAGGGGTCGCCAATACAAAAACAACAGTGGAGCTGAAATTATGGCCGTCAGCTCCCCGAGTGCTCGCTGCTGGCGCTGATGTGGCCTGCTTTACTGGGTTCACTGGTCACAGGTGTTAAGTAGAGGGTCAACCCTTTGGTTTTAAGTGCACCTAGACTGTCTGTCAGAGTATTTATTAATTATTATTATCACCTTATACATGAGGATGACTCTATAATAAGGTATCTGCACATGAATGCAGCTGATAAAGGCGTCAGACTGACCGCTTACCTGCATGGAACCGAAGCCTGCTCAAACATGATTGGTCAATCCTACTTGGACTACAAACAGAAACCAGAAGACTACAGATGCCAAAATGGCATGGCATGGTCCTTCTCCTTCATATAAGAAACACATTCTTCTCCTCACAAATGGAAACTTGGGATCATAAGCAACAAAAACACACTCCTCTTCCACTCCAGATCTAATGTGGTATCATAGCGATATCATAACTCGTCGCAACTATTCAACAAAAAGAACTTTAAATCGTTAAAGTCACAATTTACAGCCACTAAAATGTGAATATTTTATGGGGTTTTGCAGGCGCTTTGAATTCTTTTGTGTCAAGTCACCACCTTGGACAAGGGACCAAACAAATAATGACCCAGAAAATAATTGTCTGAGAAAAGAAACGATATTTGCAGCTCTATATTAAGAATAATTAATCAACTAAACATCCCTTAATCCCCTTGTGGTGAGAATGCCAGTCCTCCTATTCATTTGAATGAGGTTACAGGAAAAGCAGCGACCGGCTGTGGCGAAGTTGAAATAGAAGCAACTTTAACAATGATTCAACCATACATATTAGTCTTCTGTATATACATATCAAAGGAGATCAGAATGTCACTGCATGAATCACCGCTGAGTCATCGAGACTTTTTACTCTTTTCTCTAATGACCGGAATCGACACCCAACACCGGGTGTAAACACCGCACCTGTAGAGGTTAAACAGCATTCATCTTTAAAAAAAATCTTGCTCAAAGAAAGAAAAGGCGTCGGGGAAAGGAATAATCAAGACGCCAATTGTGTCTTGGCTCCCTTCCTCTATTAGCACTACAGCTCACACTGACATGAACACACTTCTTCAGGGACAAAGCTTGCTTTGATCCAAGGATATAGTCATCAGTGGGATACAATGAGTTCACTAACGTATCATTAATCTCTCCTTTTTGGCTGTTAATTCTTACACTTCTATATTTGACAGTGCTCTGATAAATGTGTGCAAACCCATGACAGCCTAACACTAATGTCGGTTTATTGATGATTTAAAGGAGTGGTTTGGAACAGATACCAGGTAAGGATACGAACGCGCAAAGTGGGTTTGTTCTTCTGCTTCTGCTTGGATAAACTCAAACATCTCTGAGCTTCTGGGTGGAGACAGAGTTATCTAGACCACAAGGTTACTGTATCTTGAGACCGCAAAACAAATGGCTTACACAACATTAGCGCGTGAGTAATGCGAATCCGGGATTACACACAAGTTTTACCCAACCCCAACTTCATCCACTGACACAGGGCGGCTATTTTGGGGGTGACACTTTACTGCACAAGTAATTATAAATGATGAATATATGCATAAATTTAACAGGCAAGTTTTTGGAAAGTTGCATTTGGAAAAATGATGCCGTCAGGATGCTAAATAGATCCTATAAATCTACTATTAACCGGTTTGTTCTAAGAACGACTGGCAAACAAAATCGTGGAGTGCACCAAAGTCAACATCACATTCAGCATATTTCTCAGCTGTGTATCCTGTGCTTCGTTTATTAAAACAAAAAGATCTGTTAACAATGTACCACGATCTTTGTGACAGATTGGGCTGTGCTTCATGGTGATATACAGTACACCGTTTCACATGAAGCTCTGACGTTTATGTTGATGAATCACGCTCTGCGCGGCCATACGTTTCGGCATCAAGAAGATGGTGCTTTGCATTCTCGGCTATTTGCATTGTGACAGAGTGGGGGATTTCCAAACAGGAGACTTCTTGGCTTTAGGGAGAGGGGTGGTTTCTTCAATGACTACACTTCTAACCTATGACAGATACTGATGACCTCTTGTAGCCTTCTGAGTCATAAATGAGAAACTTCTCAATCACAAAGATATTTAATCATTGAGTGTCTTATTGACTAACTTATGGAAAGAAGTTCAATGTGTCACCTCTTTTGAATCATGGCAAAAGCTTCAGAGAGTTCTTGTAAGAACAGCAACTGACCGGGTACTCGGCCCAAAAATGGATCAAACCCAGGTTGAGCACATTCTGCATGTGAATGTATACGAATGTAGAATATGTCGGCATGGTACCAAGATTTTAGGATCTGAAAAATCTGGCTCCAGAGTCGTGTTGACCGGGCTTTGGTTTCAAAGTTCTTGTGCAGAGCAAAAGTGGAACGCTTTGGCCAAAATGCAATCTTGGAACCCGTCGGCTTCGATTTAACAACAATTTAGCTTTTTATTGGCATCCATATCTCCAGATCTGTTATCCAGCGATGTGCTGGCTACACCAGAACCCCCGAAACGTCGCCCAAAGACAAATGGTTGCTGGACGACAGCTGGTAGGTTTAGAGACTGCAGTGATATTAAACGTCCCATTTTGAGAAGCAATTTTCCTTGATGAGCAACTTAAACAATTAATTCTAAAACATATTTCTGACAATGGATCGACTAATTGACAATCGACTCATCGTATCATCCGGTGGTTGGGCCCCTGACCACGGACCCTTTGGAACAGGCATGCATTGATCACAGGAGGGGCTGCGGTTAAGGCCCTAAAGGGCCCCCTCGAAGAAGCCAGCTAGGCGGGGCTGCAGAGGGGTTATCTGAGGCACTGAGCTATCACTCAGCCCTCCCTGGCCTCCATCTCCACTCCTTCCATCGCAGCTCCTCTTAACCATGGCCAGATGTGCTGCTGGCCTCGCTCCAGCTCAGCACTAAACCACTGACTGACTTATTGCCTTTAGAGCCAGAGACATTAGGTTCAAATCTACCCTAAAACAAAATACACTATTCTATGAGGGCTCAATTAACAATGCTGTGGAGGAGAAACCTCACTCATCGCTAGAAACCCGATAACAGGGCTGCTCTATTAAACCGAGTGCTGACATAAGGGGTTTGCAGAATTTGAACTTCCCCATTAAAAGTGCATTATTTCACGAGCTTGTATCAACTAGAAACTGTGCCCACGGTGCCAGTTAAAGCACTTCAGGTGCTGTCACACTATTACCGCAGATTATTTTTTAAGCGATTTTAGCTCGAGATCACCCTTAGCAAATAAAAAGATTTGTGTTTTAGGGTGGATTTTCACTTAAGTGAGCAGTAATGCTCAGCAGCATTGTTAGTGGTCTGCCCACAGAGTCGGTGTGGACGAAAAGGGGGGGGTGGGAGTACTGTTTCCCATGCACTTTTCCACAAGGCTTCTAGCTACATCCTGATTGACCAGAACACAAAGAGCCTCTCACCTCCCTCTGCTTTCACATTAACGTTAGATCAATCACACTATTTCAAAATACTGGCTGGCTTTCCAACCAACAAGACTGTTGGCTCATGTCGTCATTGCACAACACTGCGCTGTAACCGAGCGACATGCTTTCTAACTAGCCATGTAGGTGCAAAACAAACTCGGTTTCATGTTATTAGTTCAAACAGCGAGCGATGGAGGAGGGGGGTGACTGCTGGGTGCCGTGGTTCAGGTTTTTCCAAAAGGTCACAGATGAAAGTGTGTGTGTGTGTCTTCTGGCAGAGCTGTGGTAATGAGGGATGGATGACCCCCTGCCCGCGCAGGGTCACGTGGAGATCCGAGTTGACATTTGAACTGCCGGAGCGAGTGGGTGGGTGATAAACAGGCAGGTCGCAACCTCCATCTACCTTGCGAAGCAGATGCAGCTATGCGAGACACACCTACGTCTTTTCACAGCGCTCGCACGCACGCCGGCTGATTTCTGGGGAGAGAAACGATCAATCAGCAGGCAGGAGGCGGCGGCACATGACATTCAGGGTTGCGCCTCCGTCCTCGTGCCTGCCTCTTCGGGCTCGGCCGCTGCATACCAGCACACTGACCCAGTTCTCACACACGCGCACAGCGCTCGGCCCGGCCGCCTCCACTCCGCCACTCCCCAGAGGAGCAATGATGGAAGCGGCAAAGACAAAAGGACCTTTCAGACACAATGCAATTTGCACTGTGCTCAGATAAACTTAGGAGTCCAGCTGATATAGTTGCATATCAGTTCATGATCAATCCTGCATTAACTGCATCGTACAGTTCAGGATATTCACACCCTCGTAATAAAAGTTCTACCTCTATTTTGCCTTCTGTGCCCGGCTTGCTTGGCACACGACACAAGACAAAAGGTCAAAAAGAAATGAGACCGGAAAAAAATAAAGTGAACCGAGAGTTCTGGGACAACTCAGTGGCTGTACATCGATTGATCGTGGTGCAGTACCTGGCTGAGGTATTAAAGATGTAAGGTGGAGCCTTTCCTCGGGACTAAATTTATTTTTAATATTTTAACGCTTTAAGGGTCTGAAACTCAGCAAGCAGCCAAATGCGGCTGTAATTGATAGGTACGTCTGCAGGTTTTTAAGCAGCTCACACACTATGAGAAAATATCCTCTGGTACGATGATGTCATTAGACGGGAGGATGAGCTGCTGTTGCGGAAATGGTTTTTAACTGCATGTGGGATGGGAGGGAGTTCGGTAGCTGAGTGGATCTTAAAGAGAAGAAAAAAATCCCATCGGCTGATTTGGACTGAGGCGTTGTTGCAAGGATCTATTTGTCCCGGCGCATTAGCACATTAAAACAAGACATTTCTTAATGGAAACGTGATCTCGAAGAGAAAAGAGCTGCCAAGTAGCCACGCTGAGAGGAGAGACAGGCCTGCCAGCCAGCGCCTTTGTGTCTCATCTCGACACCGCTCGGGTAATGAGGTGGCTCAATGAGCTGCACACAAGACACAGAGAGTTTTGTTCAGGCAGCGTGGCCGGTCAGGGGATGTTGCGGGTCTTGTGACACCCATTAGGAAGAGGGTCACTGTGGGGGAGCTGGAAATACAGCACACTGTGTCAGACAGGGAAGGCTGCAGAGAGGAGGAGGAGTGTGTCTGATAGTCGGCGCTTTAACTTGAAATGTTTCACACACGGCGAATGAACGCAAGGAGAGCGAGCGCGGGACGATATGGGACCTCTGCTGCTGCGGTGTGGGTGACACATTCAACACCCCCTGATTGTAACCTCACGGCTGCACAGCCAATCAGCACCCAGGCTCCCAGGACCTTTACCAAAGGGCCCCTATACAAGAGTCATTCATTAGGCAAACAGAAAACGCCAGCGCCAAAGAATCTAATCCACTTTTCTGCAAGCAACAACTCATCAGTAATACTAATTATAGTTAATTGACTAGTCAAAGCCCCACATTCATACATATTAAACAGTATCACAAGGATTCAGACAGAATACAAACTAATCTTAATTTAGGGAGTAATTATTACATTACAGAATTTATTTCACGTGGAAATAAAACCACTGATTTCACGCGCAGTCCCAGGTCACGGCCTTTAAATGTAGAAAGAAATATCCAGTAGGTGTGAAATGTTCCAGATCGGTACAGTTGCTCCCACACTGTCTGACACTTCCTCCTCGTTTACAATGGAAACAAAGAAACCTCGTCTGTCGAAATATGTATGCAAACATGTTTTGTGATTTACTGCTGGGGTCAACTTTTAAAATAAAGTTTATTGTCCTACTGTAAAATATCTGCTGGATATAAACCACATTGGAAGAGTCTAAGCCAAAAAAAAATCTTTGACAGCAAGTTCTGCTCAACTGATTCTGACGGACCAACGCTGGATTATTAACCCTGATGTCTTAACAATCCAGTATCAGTGTCAAGAAACTGCTCCGTCACAGGACTGAGGCTTAACACCCTGCAGGCTGGGTCAATAAGGATTAAAGTGAAGTCAGACGACATCCCCGACGACGTGGCATCACCGTTATGAAGTGCAACCTGGAGCATTGTTCACTTGTTTGCAGACTGCGTTAAGATTACAGCAACGGCCCGCTCTGGAAAACCCACAATCCTCCGTTTCTCCATTTCTGAACAAACACTCAAAGCAAAGATAACCGTTGCCCTGAGGTGAGCGCCGGTCTCTCCCGGCAGCACCATATGGCATTGGTAGACATTCAGCAGATTGCGCGTGAGGTTCTGCTCCCCTCCTCAGCAGCAGCTCCCGCATCTTATGCCCCGTCAGGCATCGCTAGCCCGCCCACCCCCCGAGGACAGAGCTTCTTGTCCTGAGGGCAGGGGCGAGGCTGGCCCCTGAGGTTGGAGTAGAAAACAAAGGAAGGAGATGGAGGAATATAGCATAAGCTGCTCTTGAATTCACTTGCACTGGATGTGGAAGAAAAAAAAGCGTGTTATGTGCAGCACATGTGCACATTAAAAAAAAACAAAAAAAAAAACATTAATCATCTCTCCATTCGCCACATGACCTTGCTGGAAACCGCTCAGTCGATTCATCACAGATTACAACAATTACACACCCATGCTCGTGAAACATACAGCATTAAAAACACTGGTGGGCACAGCCTTGGCACACCCCGTGGATGCATAGCAGGGAGGCAGGTCAACAGGGGCTCCACAGAGCCTCGGGCCTGACTATATATGGCCATTCTGTAGAGCAGGGAGAATCTTCCCTGCATACCACGCACAATTTGAGGAGCTGTGTCTTTTTCTATGCTATCATTACTCTCTCTCTCTCTTTTTTTTTTTAAATTCCTACATCCAGATTGAGGCACCTGGGATAGTGTGCAGAGCCAGCTGGTTTAGTGCCAGCTGATAAAGAGTGAAGGAGTGGAGAGGATCCTCTTTGTGCAGTGCAAGAGCAGGGGCTTTTTTTAAAGAGCGTGGGTATAAATGCGTTTTCTTATTAGTAACTAATGACGTGAGACCAAATCTGTGTGGCAAATATATAATGTAACGCCATCAAGGGAATAGTTAGACAACGAACATGGAGGGGCGCTGCTCCTGTGAGCCATTTTAAACAAGACAGATGTAATTTGAGGGATTTGTTTGGTTCATAATTCAAAAATATAACCGTGCAATCACATTTTATTTTGAAAACTTTGAAAAAAAATCAAAAAAATGCTAGTGTAGGTTGCAATAAATCCTCAACTACGACAACTTTAAAACTGATGAACCACTTATGGAGATCTGTATATAAATCCAGGCTTCCGTTCAAATTAACCGCCCGTCCCAGGGTGAAATTAAGTGATTTATTTTGGCTATAACTTCATTTTCATGATGGCCAGTCACTCTGAATCTGCTGTGCTGTGCTTTCAGAAGTCGACTGTAATCTGGCACCTCTCCAGGGCCGACGGTTGCCCTCTTGGCAGAGCGTACAGCTGGAGAGGCGGCGGCACAGCATGGTCGCGAGGAACCCTGACACGGCTTTTAGGGGTCTGAGAACAGTGCGGTTCTTTAGTTTTGAACGGGTAAAAAAGCTGCAACACAACAGAGATGCATAAATAGGTTTTGATAGGTCTTAATCTGATTTATAGTATTGTCTGAAATATTGCAGTACTGGGGCCTGAAATTAGAGGATTTTCTACAGTTGTACAAGAATTTAACTGATAAAATGGACTCTAAAATTGTCAAAACTATGATTTAGATCGGGAGCTATCTGATCAAAGGATGAGTGAATAATTAAAAGCCAACTTTCAAAAGGTCACGGTAGAGAAATTAATCACCTCGCTACCTCTGCGTGTTGATTTTGAAATCATTCTCTCTGGGAAAGCTTGCAGAACAACCAGCTACCACATTCTCATCGTTGAAGTCTTTATGGAAGCGCGACAACAAAAGCAAGAAACACGCGCGAAATTCTGCACATCTGTTGTGAAAACTGACTTTAAAAATTCTGCTGTTCGACTCCTCTACGCTCTGACTTAAATAACAAAGAAAAAAAAAGGAAAGGAAATGCCTCAAAGGAATCAAAAAGTCAAGAAGCTTGGTCACATTGTGTTATCGATAAAAGAGCCTTGCAGTCTGTGACCAAGTGCTTGACAAAGCAGAGAAGGCCTCAGAGGGAGAAGAAACTCCACCCTGTTCTCAGTTGGGGGGTTGGTGGTGGTGGTGGGGGCCTGTTGTGATTATTCAGTCGCTTGCCGATTGAAACCCCTCGCACACAAACTCCTCCTTTCTGTGCGTCCGACTGACTGACGGGACTGAGAGGACCCCAAAGAAGCGAGGAGACAAACTCAGCTTTGTGAGAGCGGTGGGCAGGTTCTGTCTGGAGCTGGACAGCTGCTCTTCTTACCACTTTGCAGCCACCCCATCCCCTCCCCAACCACCACCACCACCACCACCATGCTCCCACTGCACATGCTCACAGGCCACATGCTCATTCGACTGGTTAACATGACAGCCAATGTGCCGAGCGACGGCTGATGATGGGGGGGGAGAAAAAGGAAGGCTTCCTTCCTAAAAAGCTATGACTTCACCGCAGACAGTTTGGCTTATCTCGCGCAGGCTGTTTACGACCGTGCCTTTGTGTCTAATCTGACGGGGCCCTCGTTTTGCATGCAAACAAGAATTAGTGAGAGATTTTTAAAAGACAAAAAGAGGCGGTAATTCTCAGGGTCTCGTCTGGTGCGAAGACAAGCGTTGCGGGCATCATCCGCTCCTTCTCGTCGAAGCTTGATTTCAGGTGGGGGCGATCGTACGAGCACATGCACACAGATGGGTTCACTCTGGGAGTCGAGGCGTGGAAAGGGAGTGAAGGGGGGTTGGGTCCTGGAAGTTCACTGCGCTAGAGGATTGAATGCAGGTCACTGGAGCACCGTGGGGCTGTCAGATTTAAATACTTGGCTTAGCTCGCTTGGTTTTTCTATTTAAAAAAAAAAAAAAGATGTCTGCTTATCATATAGGTATGTGCTTGTCATTAAGGAGTGGAGCAGGCAGGCAACAAAATGGAGCCTCCACTCACTCGCTCCCTTGCTGCAGCAGCAACAACAAAACAAGGAGGCCCGTTACAACATCAGGCTGGGAGGGATGGCCGTCCCTTTCCCTTCACACGGATTGACCACCGCCGCCGTCTTTCTCTCCCTCCTTGGCGACGTCTTTCAACGGAGACAGGGGGGGAAATGTGACACCAGGAGCAGATGGCCGAGAGATGTGTGGATTTAAAAACAGGATATGAAATTAGGTTTGTTAAGAAGACGAATGAGCTCGCAGACAGACGGAGGGGTTGTGATTTCTCCATCCTCGCCTCCTCACCTACTTTTCAGTAAAAGCAGGTGATGTAAGATTGATGATGCCATCAGGCCGTAGACCGTCTGATTCACACACCTCCCAGCTGAATTAAACACCAGACTCTGATCAAAACAAGATACTTTTGCAAACATTTTTTTAAATGCCACTTCCTTTGTTCCCAAGCTTGATAAAGAAAGAAAAACACTGAGTGTGAAAACAGGACAGGCCATGCACTGCGCCTCCAACCAACCTTGTATACTTGTCCATAGGTGCCATTTCCAACTACCTCCACCAATTCAAATATCCCAGCTGGATCCTGAAAGAGAGAGAAAAACACAAAGTGTGAATAAAATAAAAATAAAAAAAGCAGTGTTTTAATATTTCCCCTCCCTGTTTTTATCAACAACATGGTCCAGTGTGAGCCAGCTGTTGCGCCCCCGGTCTACCCGACATGCCAAACGCATCTCGAACAAAGGAAAAGCAGACACTGGCAACACCTCGCCACGGCTCAGCGGTCATTTCCAACACTTCAGCCCCGACAAGAAGAGCCACCGGAGAGCGGGTTAAAAAAACTTCACAGCCACACGGACCCGCGTGTGTTTTGTCGAGAAATGTGAAATAAAAAGCAGCAAAAAAAAAAACAAGAGAGAGAGAGAGAGAGGGGGCTCGGTTCGGCTGCACTCACCCGCAATGAAGCCAAGTCTATGTCTACTAGACTTTTAGCTGGAGAGTCGTTCGCCATCTTTCAAATAAAAAGCCGAGCTTTCCTAAGAGTGAACGAAAAAAACAAACACCCGCCGCTGTATCATTGGCGGGGCTCCTCGGCGGCTGAATCGACACACAGGCCCCCGGTCTCGTATTCCTCTTCTGGTGGGATCCGCTGGTTAGTGAGACGCTGCGAGCTCGCTACTCCATGTTGAGGTGGCAGCAGCCGCGGGTCCGCTCGCTCCCAGCCTGGCTGCGCCGCCTGCGTCAAGCTGGACCGGAGACGGCGACTTCCGCCCAGGAGTTTCAACATAAAAGCCTCACTTATTACACTGGGGAACACAATTTTTGGGTGCCTAATCCAAAACTACGGAAGCCCTAAAAGGCCATACATACATACATTTTATTCCACCCGTTTTCCCATGATAACGAGATAATTTTCCTCTGTTTTCCCGTGATAACGAGATAATTTCCATGATAACAAGATAATTCCCTCAGTTTTCTCGTGATAACGAGATAATTTCCATGATAACGAGATAATTTCCTCAGTTTTCTCGTGATAACGAGATAATTTTCATGATAACGAGATAATTTCCTCCGTTTTCTTGTGATAACGAGATCATTTCCATGATAACAAGATAATTTCCTCTGTTTTCCTGTGATAACGAGATCATTTTCCTCAGTTTTCCTGTGATAACGAGATAATTTCCATGATAATGAGATAATTTCCTCTGTTTTCCCGTGATAACGAGATAATGTCCTCTGTTTTCTCGTGATAACGAGATAATTTCCATGATAATGAGATAATTTCCTCTGTTTTCCCGTGATAACGAGATAATTTCCATGATAATGAGATAATTTTCTCTGTTTTCTCGTGATAACGAGATAATTTCCTCTGTTTTCTCGTGATAACGAGATCATTTCCATGATAACGAGATAA